>NC_042615.1:659308586-659318586 GCF_901001135.1 Rhinatrema bivittatum | reverse complement strand
TGGGAGTAAATGCAATGAAAATGGACTCCATAAAAGTAATGGCACTTAAGTAAAAGGAAGACCATCTACTAGGGCACACACTAAATGTCAGAGTTAAATACTGTATGACATTATTTCCATTACAGATTTCTATTATGTATATAAGAAAGCATTCTTACAAACTATACATATTAAACGCATTCATATGAAATAAAACTACCAAAATGCTTGCCACATATAGCAAATAAGAAAAATAAATACTTAGAGATTTTAAAATTATAAATAATATTTACTTTTCAATAAGTATTTGTTCTATTTTCTAAACTGGAAATTAGAACAACACTATAGAATTGTCAAAGCATACACAGGATAGACAGAGACACTGAATGGCAAATAGAGGTAGATTTTGTTGTGCACCCTGTCCACGTTGGTCCTGCGCATGGGCCTGCTCACCTCTCTGGTTCCACGGTGGGTCCCGGGTCGGCCTCCCTAGCGACAGCTGCGAGCTCTTCCAGGCCTCGGCGTCCTGCGGCAGTGGTCGCCGGGCCTTCCACTGCACACCAGGCCTCACGTCAGAGTTCGGCACCTTCCATGGTGTTGGCCACGCCCCTACACACGTGCACATGGACCTCCCGGCCTCTTGTAGGACCAGGGGTGGGTCTTAGCTCCGCGATGTGCCCTGATTGATTGCCTGATATAAGGAAGTCCCTGCCTGCACTTCCTTGCCTTGTTAATCGGGTTAGTATTGTGCTAGATTGTCACTGCATTCTGAGCCTTGTTCCAGTCTCGTTCTAGGATCCTTCTGTTCCAGCCTTATTCCAGCCTTGTTCCTGCATCCTTCCGTTCCAGTGTCCTCTTGTTCCTGTGTTCATCTGTCGTCTCCCCAGGTAGTACCTCTGGACTGTCTTACTGATATTACCTTGGCTTGTTCCTTGACCCTCCTGCCTGCTGCCTGCCTTCTGACCTCAGCTTGCTCCTTGACTACTCTGCTTGCTACCTGCCTCCTGACCTCGGCCTGCTAGTGACCTTGTCTGACCTCCAAGACCTGACCTCTGCTTTGTTGACTACTCCTCAGACTGATCCTTGGATTCTGACCTCGGCTGTCTCCTGATGCTGGCTCTGCCCCTAGCCTTGTCATCGCCTACGCTGTTCTGGTCTTCCTTGCTTCACCAGACCTACAGCCTAGAGTCCAACCACGCTCCCTTGTTGTTCGTGGGCATGCTTCTCTGTTACCTATCTGGGAGACCCTGTGAGGCCCACCTGTCCAAGCGGCCCGGGCCCTATGGGCTCCACCCGGGGTGACCACAGGCTTCCAGTGGTGAAGCTCATTCTAGCCTCTGTCTCCTCCTGTGCTCCGCCCCCTGGGGGCAGGTGTTTCCTGGTCCCTACCAGGGAGCCGTTCTCCACTACTCCAGCACAAGGGTCCACCTCCAATCGCAACAATTTAAACTTAAGATATTAATTAAACAATACATAGAGGCCCATATTCGATGCAATTTGTCTGGCTAAGTTTGAATTTAACTGGACAAATCAAGGGATTTGAATTTCTTACAGCACCAACTGCCATTGATTTATTCAGATAAGTTTTTAGCTGAATAAAACTTATTTGGATACATTGGAAGCATTCCAGCATGGAATTAGCTTATCTGAATAACTTACCGGGTCATTCATCAAAATGCGTTATGATATTAATGCTTGCAATAATGCATTAACGCCATGACACATGCGATAATAATGCTAGTGTGCATGCACATTTTTGGAAGGGGTGGGATCAGGGAGGAGTTTAGGTGGGATTTAGGAAAATGAGGGGCAAAATAGCACAGTTTTAATGCTGGAAATAACTACACCTTTCTTCCTGACATTAAACTATGCTATATGCCTGAAATGGCCATAACGCAATTCATGATACATTTTTAGAATTGCATTTTGGTCATTTCTGAGCTTGAGAAGGAGGGGAGAGAGAGAGAGAGAGAGAAAGAGAGAGAGAGAGAGACTCTGGGGTGGCCCTCACAGTGTGCAGTTATTTATATCTCTATAGGAGTATAGGTGGGCCATCTAATAGATCGAGGTGAGGTGTTGGTGGTAGTTTAATGTTTAGGGGCCGGTTTCTCATGTAGAGTGAGATGTACATGAGAAATTTTGTACTCTGTTATCTCGCCTTAGCTTGATGGTATCCTGTTAGAGTCCATCAAGCTAGGGTGAAAGAACATAGTAGAAATGGCATCTTTGTAAGACTTTCTTCACTCCAAATGACGTCAAATCTTCACCAAGGTGTTGTGTGCTGTTCATACAACTCACTCTACATGAGAAACCAACCTCTAAACCCTAAACCATCACCAAAACCTCACCTCGAACTATTATATGGCCCTCCTATAGAGATATAAATACTTCACTACTATGAAGGCTTTGTAGATAATCTCTCTTTAGTCTCTCTCTCTCTCTCTTTCATACAAAAATAGGAATTATTGTGGGGTGTGAAAAGTTTACCACACTACCAATACAAAGTGGACTATTTTTCTTATTGCAGGTGTTATCCATGCATTATTAACACATTTTGATGAATTTTGGGGGTTAGCTGGGTACTTTATCTGGATAAGTTGGAATTTAACAGATAATTCAGCAGAACATATAACAGACTGTGTTCCATTGAATATAAGAGTAAAATTACATGGATAATTTACCTGGTTCAATTGCTGCTGAATATGATCCAAATAAAATCTGTGTGAAAGGCTTCAGCACAAAGGACAGCTCCCTGTTAAACCTTTCTTCACACAGATTCCATGAGGTCCATATTGAGCTGCACCTGAAGCCTTGGACTGGACTCAGACCCTGAAGCTGGGATTTGGCCCAGAGGATGGGTCCCAGTGCCTGGGCATCAGCCTAGTCTGCAGCCTGGCCCAGGTCCTGACTCTGGAGCCTGGCCCGGAGGCTGGGTCCATATGCCTGGACCTTGGCCTAGAGTCAGGGCTAGGCCTGGAGCCTAGTACTCAGCGTTCTAATGATTGCATCCTCTTCTTTATTCTTTCTTCTTAAACTGACACCATCCTCTGTGGTTGCACTGTAGTTAATTAACTCTGGTGTATCCTTCTCAATGGAGGGCACCATTTTGTCTATGGCATTGAACGGCAATTCCATACATAAAAATGGAGCCATCTAACACTGGTAACTGCCTCAGTTCTGCTGTGGGAGCCAAATGACAGTGCTCCTGCTGCTTGCTCTACTCCAGGGACTTGGTCCTTAACATCTTAAGGAATTTGGAGTCTTTTAATCAGAGAGATCCAAAGGACTATTGGAAGTCCTGCAGAAGAATTAATCTTCTTTCAATTCTGAGAAAGAAGGAAAAATGAGAAGTACATAGGATATTAGTGGCACCTAAATAGGGTTTACTATGATAGGTTATTGAAGAAAGAAGTGTGGGGTACCCTCCAAGTACCAACAAAGTAGTAAGAAGAAAGGATATGAAATAAGAACCTTATGTTAAACAACTAGATTAAAGTTATAAGATTTGGGAGTTTGAGATATCTAAAATGAGAGTGATCATTCTATCAACCATTCTGGAAGGAAGCTTTAAAACTACCCCATAAATTGGAAAGGATCAGGAAAAAGATAATAAATTGACAATAGTAACATCATAAATTAACCAGAAGCTTAAAGTCACAGATATATTAAAGGAACCAAAGCTGTAAATTGAATGTAAAAAACAAGAACTTGTAACTGGATATTTTCATCGAGTTTCCATCAGCAATCAGTAAAAGTTAAATTAGAAAACATGAAGATGAAGACAGAAGTCCAGTACCAACTTGGGGCTATCCAGTCTTTGACACTGAATGCCACATGTATGACTATTTACCTGTTGGTAAGATGTTATATGTCTGCAAAGAGCTCCTGGTTTTCAGAGAATGAGTCTGATCTCTGACGGATAGAGTTACATACCTGACGAAGCTGAGGCAAAAAGAGAAGAGACCTTCAGTGACATATTAGAGTGATCCCAACTCTAGTCAAGCAGCCTTGTGCTGCTTTGGAGTAGCAAGATTACCTGGAAGGAGACCATCACCTAGGTGTGGCAAGTAATGATCCCTTAGCTAGGACCTGCTCTCCAGGTTATGCCTTATCCTCTTGCACTGAGGAAATGTTTCCAAAGCTTTGTGCAGAAGAGGGAAGGGTTAGGATGACCCTTAAATGAGGTGATTCAAGCATTATAAATGTAGATACCAGGGCATGAGGTTCACCTGGTAACTTGACTTTCTGTTGCAAAGGTAGTGGAATTCATGCAACATCTAGATAAGATTTTCAGAGTGCTTTGGAGGAGCCAACTGTCATGGTATATGTGGGTACCAATGAGATGGAAGGTTCTGGAGGCTAAATTTAGGCTCTTAGGTAGGAAATTAAAATGCAGAGTCTTCAGGGTTACATTCTCAGAAATGTTCCCCATTCCACAAGCAGGACCCCAGAGAAAGGCTGAGCTCCAGAGACTCAATGCATAGATGTGACAACGGTGCAGGGAAGAGGGTTTCAGATATTTAAAAAACTGGGGAACATACTGGGGAAAGGGAAGCTTATTTTGAAGGAATGGTCTCAACCAGAGAGAAACCAGGCTGCCGGCCCTAAACTTTAAAAAGAGATAGTGCAGCCTTTACACTAGTTGATAGGGAAAGTCGCTCAGAAGTGCATGGTTTGGAATAAAGTATCCTTGAAGGATGCTAAGATATCAGGAGTTGCAATAAATGCTAAAATAGCCGAGGTGCCTTTTAGAAAAGAACAAAAAGAGCTGAAAATTTCCAAATTACCCCAGTCAACTGATAAGCACGTTGTTCATACAAACAAATAATATACTTTGATATGTCTGCATATATATTTTAGAAGTCTAAAAAATAAGATGGGAGAGTTAGCATGCACAACACTGAATGAAGAAGAAGACATAAGTGGTATTTCAAAAGATAATCAATAGAACACTATGATACCAGTGAACAAATTATCACAATAATAGGTCAGATCAAATTGGTGAAGGGGTGGCACAATATGTTCTAGAGGAGACAAAATGCACTGAGGAATTTTTCAAGTAAATTTTAAAAGCCCTGCGCACATTAATTCAGGGGTTTATGTATGTGACTGGGCCCTGTGCATGCCATCTGAATTTTTGGAAGGTCCTGGCCAAGCACGTAACCCCTGTTAAATGCCAAATTGCCGGGTCTTTCAAAAGGGGCTGGGCTGGGGTGGGGAGGGGAGGGGAGGGGGAGAGGGTTGGAACAAGACAGCGCCATTAGATGCTGCCCTGGGGAAACACATGCCGGCATGCAGGCAGATTTCATAGCAGTCGTAGGTACAGGCAAGCTTCAGAAATATGTGCTGAGAACTACATCCAGAACAGGGGATCTAAAAAGGGAGGAGTCACCAAGGATAAATATTCAGCTTTTATGGAAATGCTGCTGGGAAGTAGAATTATCCCACATTCATATGGAAGATTTGAGCAAGACTTTGTTATTCTCAATGAAGGCCCAGAGGCCCATAGCCATTTCATGGAATGCCCCCTTGAACTCAGCATTAGGTAAACCAGGTGTGTTTGAGAAGTAAATAGCAAGAGAACTAGTTTTGGGTAGGGTAGTCAGGACACTTGAAGATAAACCATTTGACAACCTTAAACTATTAAAAATGACGTCAAATTTAGGTTAACCTATTATTTATCATGTTCAGAAACGGGGTCTGTAAACAATTTCATTGCCCATGCAACTTGCTCATTCAAATCTGCATCTGGTGAAGGGCTGTGAAAAAAGCAAAGCGTGACACTTCCTGCGGTAGCTATAACAGGTCTTTAGTGATCTTTTGGCCCATAGTGCTGCCCAGAACAAAGGCACAAGGCTCTACCTTCATAGATGACAATATCGGAATCCCACCTATCAAGATCAGTCCATTGACTCCTATAGAATGACATGGGGACTCTATAAATGTTTGAAAGCTGCATCTGGTAAAAGGCTGTGGAGAGAGAAGAGTTTGCCACTGCATATAGGTTTTAGTGATATTTTATTTAACCTGTAGTTTTGCCAGGAACTCTGGCACATGACTCCACTCGCTGGATGACATCATCAGAATCCCAATTACCAAGACTAGCCCATTGACTCTATATAATCACACAGGGATTCTGTTACTGTTCAAAAGCTGCACCTGGTAAAGGGTTGTGGAGAAAGAAGAGGCTGCCACTTCCTGAGGCAACTGTTCTCATCCTTTAGTACTCTTTTGTCTGCAGTGTTTTCCAGACCTCCAAAGTTTTATGTGATGAGTGCAGACAATATATTTTTAATAAATAATAAAAAATAGAAATAGAGAAGAGGCTGCCACTGCCTGCAGTAGCCATTCCAGGTCTTTAGGAATCTTTTGGCCTGTAGAGATGCCCAGAACTAGGGATGTGAATCGTGTCCTCGATCGTCTTAACGATCGATTTCGGCTGGGAGGGGGAGGGAATCGTATTGTTGCCGTTTGGGGGGGTAAAATATCGTTAAAAATCGTTAAAAATCGAAAAATCGAAAAACCGGCACATTAAAACCCCCTAAAACCCACCCCCGACCCTTTAAATTAAATCCCCCACCCTCCCGAACCCCCCCCCAAATAACTTAAATAACCTGTGGGTCCAGCGGCGGTCCGGAACGGCAGCGGTCCGGAACGGGCTCCTGCTCTGAATCTTGTCGTCTTCAGCCGGCGCCATTTTCCAAAATGGCGCCGAAAAATGGCGGCGGCCATAGACGAAAAAGATTGGACGGCAGGAGGTCCTTCCGGACCCCCGCTGGACTTTTGGCAAGTCTCGTGGGGGTCAGGAGGCCCCCCACAAGCTGGCCAAAAGTTCCTGGAGGTCCAGCGGGGGTCAGGGAGCGATTTCCCGCCGCGAATCGTTTTCGTACGGAAAATGGCGCCGGCAGGAGATCGACTGCAGGAGGTCGTTCAGCGAGGGTTCCGTTAGAATCTGTATTGTATTGTGTTCCATAACGGTTTAAGACGATATTTAAATTATCGGACGATAATTTTAATCGTCCTAAAACGATTCACATCCCTACCCAGAACACTGGCACAATAATTCATCCTCCCAGATGACATTATCAGAATTCTGCCTATGAAGATCAGCTCATTGACTCCTATATAATTCCACGGGGATGCTGCTAAGTGCATCACTGCGGTGGCTCAGCTTTGGATCATGCTTCTTAGCAGGCCTCTTGGAGGGTTGGGGAGTGCCTGTTGACTATAGGGAATCTTTGTTTTTGAAGGTTTGTGGTAGGTTTGTTGAAAGGAAAATAGGGTAGAGGTCAATTCTGATTGTGGAGGGTCAAGGGAGATAGGCAATAAAATGTGTGAATTCATGATTCAGATATAATAGAAGGGATGAGTCAGGGTGGGTATTGAAAGGAGTCCCTCTGGGTGGTGACATTGGGTTTGTTTGTTTGCTATCTAATGCCTGTTCAACACAAAATAAGATAATGCAGATTAAAGATTTGGTAGTGGATTAAGGACCTGATTTAGTTTTCATTACAGAGACTTGGTTATAGAAAGAAGAAGAGATGGCAGTGTCTTAAGTATGTTCAGTGGGGTATCGGAGATATTTTTAGTCTTAAAAGGGCAAGATAGGTTGGGGGTGCTGAATAATTTTAAGGTCGGGTTAGTAGTCTCTTATGTTAAATTAGAGTTTTGGGAAATGTGGGAAGATTTGATGGTACACTTGATAAATGGTATTACAGTGGGTGTTGTTTTTTTGTTTTGTTTTTTTTGCTGTATCAACCCTCTGGTTGTGACACAGGTTAAAGTTAATATCTTATTAGACTATGTTTCACAACTAGTACTCACCTTTCCAGATTTAATGGTGTTGGGAGATTTTAATTTCCATTGTGATAATATGTTTTGTTTTTGGCACAGGGCTTGTTAAATCATATGCAAGATATTGAATTGTACTGAAATTGTTAGTGAATTGCCCCACCCATTAAGAGGGGAATATGTTGGATCTTATTTTTGTGTCTAATAATTTGATGACAAAAAGTAATGTTGAGCTTTTAGAAGTGAGGCTAGTCTTATGGATGTATCATAAGGTGTTATATTTTACCTTGCTAATGCCAGCTTGGGGTGGGATAGTGCAGTGAGTAAATCAACGTTTAGAATGTTGAGAAATAAAATTGATTGGGAGGTATTTAATAAGAGACTAAATGAAAAGTTGGAGGATGTGGAGGATATTTTTAAAATGTTGGTAGAAAAATGGAATCAAGCAATTGTAGATGAACATCAGAACATAAGAAATTTCCATGCTGGGTCAGACCAAGGGTCCATTAAGCCCAGCATCCTGTTTCCAACAGAGGCCAAACCAGGTTACAAGAACCTGGCAAGTACCCAAACACCAAGAAGATCCCATGCTACTGATACCAGTAATAGCAGAGGCCATTCCCTAAGTCAGCTTGATTAATAGCAGGTAATGTACTTCTCCAAGAACTTATCCAAACCCTTTTTAAACCCAACTACACTAACTGCACTAACCACATCCTCTGGCAACAAATTCCAGAGCTTAATTGTGCATTGAATGAAAAATAATTGTCTCCACTTACTTTTAAATGTGCTACTTGATAATTTCATGGCATGCCCCCTAGTCCTTCATTACCTGAAAGTGTAAATAACTGATTCACATCTACTCGTTCAAGACCTTTCATGATTTTAAAGACCTCTATCATATCCCCCCTCAGCCGTCTCTTCTCCAAACTGAACAGCCCTAACCTCTTTAGCCTTTCCTCATAGGGGAGCTGTCCCATCCCCTTTATCATTTTGGTCACCCTTCTCTGTACCTTCTCCATTGTAATTATATCTTTTTTGAGATGCGGCGACCAGAATTGTACACAGTATTCAAGGTGCAGTCTAACCATGAACAATACAGAGGCATTATGACATTTTCCGTTTTATTCACCATCCCCTTCCTAATAATTCCTAACATTGTGTTTGCTTTTTTGACAGCTGTAGAACTAGAACAAGTGTTTCCTTTACAGTTAAAGAAGGTGAGGAAAATAATGAGGGAGGTTAGTTTTCAGAGTCATTATGTACTTTAAAAAAAGAAGGTTCATGCCTATGAATAGAAATGAGATAGAGATAAAATGTTAATGTTATGAAATTGTGGTAGATTATGGCTAATCAATGTTATAAGGAAATAGTAAAGGCTAAGGAGAAGTATTATATGAGTGTTATTGAGAAAGCAGGAAACGGGCCCCTGAGATGTTTATGATTATGAGGAAGTTATTAGGAGTAAATCTGGTAAACAGGAATGTTACTTCAAATGTACCCCCAATTGTGAATTATTGGCTAGGTATTTTGTGTCTAAAGTGAGGTATCTATGGACTAAGAAACAAATTTGGTGTCCACCGGTCTGGATGGAAAAAAATTGAAGAGTAACGACAATTTGGATACTGCTGATAATATTGGTATAAGTGAGTTTAGAGCTTTGTCTGTTTGAATCCAAGAAATTGTTGGTCATGGTAAGATCAACTTTCTGTGGGTTAATTCCTTGCCCAGTCAAGTTGATTGGTTTATCAGAAGAGGATTTGCTGTTTCTGCTACAGATCATTAATGTGTCTTTTGATGAGGGTAGAATGCTGCTGCTATTGTGTTCTATTATTAATCCTAACACATCTCAAGATGTGTTAGATTGTTTGAGTTATTAGCCAGTTGTGAATATCCCTTTTGTGACAAAGGGGGTCATTTTCCAAGGAGTTACCGCAGGAGATAATTCCGCAAATTTTTAATTTTGTATTCAGGGGGTGGAGCATATGTAAAGTAGGAAAGAGTTATCGTGTGCGGCAAAACAGCCACAGTATTAGCGAGGCCAATACAACCCTTTCATTTGCAGTACGTTGTGCACTAGAGGCCAGTAAAGATTTATTGTGGTTCACAATGTTTCCAGACAGCCTGGAGAGAGAGAGAGAGATGAGACAGAGAGAGACGAGACGAGGAGAAGAGAGAGAGGAGCGAGAGAGAGCGAGAGAGAGAGAGAGGAGAGAGAGAGAGAGAGAGA